>NC_143461.1:0-10000 GCF_987193195.1 Phasianus colchicus
CCCTAACCCTAACCCTAACCCTAACCCTAACCCTAACCCTAACCCTAACCCTAACCCTAACCCTAACCCTAACCCTAACCCTAACCCTAACCCTAACCCTAACCCTAACCCTAACCCTAACCCTAACCCTAACCCTAACCCTAACCCTAACCCTAACCCTAACCCTAACCCTAACCCTAACCCTAACCCTAACCCTAACCCTAACCCTAACCCTAACCCTAACCCTAACCCTAACCCTAACCCTAACCCTAACCCTAACCCTAACCCTAACCCTAACCCTAACCCTAACCCTAACCCTAACCCTAACCCTAACCCTAACCCTAACCCTAACCCTAACCCTAACCCTAACCCTAACCCTAACCCTAACCCTAACCCTAACCCTAACCCTAACCCTAACCCTAACCCTAACCCTAACCCTAACCCTAACCCTAACCCTAACCCTAACCCTAACCCTAACCCTAACCCTAACCCTAACCCTAACCCTAACCCTAACCCTAACCCTAACCCTAACCCTAACCCTAACCCTAACCCTAACCCTAACCCTAACCCTAACCCTAACCCTAACCCTAACCCTAACCCTAACCCTAACCCTAACCCTAACCCTAACCCTAACCCTAACCCTAACCCTAACCCTAACCCTAACCCTAACCCTAACCCTAACCCTAACCCTAACCCTAACCCTAACCCTAACCCTAACCCTAACCCTAACCCTAACCCTAACCCTAACCCTAACCCTAACCCTAACCCTAACCCTAACCCTAACCCTAACCCTAACCCTAACCCTAACCCTAACCCTAACCCTAACCCTAACCCTAACCCTAACCCTAACCCTAACCCTAACCCTAACCCTAACCCTAACCCTAACCCTAACCCTAACCCTAACCCTAACCCTAACCCTAACCCTAACCCTAACCCTAACCCTAACCCTAACCCTAACCCTAACCCTAACCCTAACCCTAACCCTAACCCTAACCCTAACCCTAACCCTAACCCTAACCCTAACCCTAACCCTAACCCTAACCCTAACCCTAACCCTAACCCTAACCCTAACCCTAACCCTAACCCTAACCCTAACCCTAACCCTAACCCTAACCCTAACCCTAACCCTAACCCTAACCCTAACCCTAACCCTAACCCTAACCCTAACCCTAACCCTAACCCTAACCCTAACCCTAACCCTAACCCTAACCCTAACCCTAACCCTAACCCTAACCCTAACCCTAACCCTAACCCTAACCCTAACCCTAACCCTAACCCTAACCCTAACCCTAACCCTAACCCTAACCCTAACCCTAACCCTAACCCTAACCCTAACCCTAACCCTAACCCTAACCCTAACCCTAACCCTAACCCTAACCCTAACCCTAACCCTAACCCTAACCCTAACCCTAACCCTAACCCTAACCCTAACCCTAACCCTAACCCTAACCCTAACCCTAACCCTAACCCTAACCCTAACCCTAACCCTAACCCTAACCCTAACCCTAACCCTAACCCTAACCCTAACCCTAACCCTAACCCTAACCCTAACCCTAACCCTAACCCTAACCCTAACCCTAACCCTAACCCTAACCCTAACCCTAACCCTAACCCTAACCCTAACCCTAACCCTAACCCTAACCCTAACCCTAACCCTAACCCTAACCCTAACCCTAACCCTAACCCTAACCCTAACCCTAACCCTAACCCTAACCCTAACCCTAACCCTAACCCTAACCCTAACCCTAACCCTAACCCTAACCCTAACCCTAACCCTAACCCTAACCCTAACCCTAACCCTAACCCTAACCCTAACCCTAACCCTAACCCTAACCCTAACCCTAACCCTAACCCTAACCCTAACCCTAACCCTAACCCTAACCCTAACCCTAACCCTAACCCTAACCCTAACCCTAACCCTAACCCTAACCCTAACCCTAACCCTAACCCTAACCCTAACCCTAACCCTAACCCTAACCCTAACCCTAACCCTAACCCTAACCCTAACCCTAACCCTAACCCTAACCCTAACCCTAACCCTAACCCTAACCCTAACCCTAACCCTAACCCTAACCCTAACCCTAACCCTAACCCTAACCCTAACCCTAACCCTAACCCTAACCCTAACCCTAACCCTAACCCTAACCCTAACCCTAACCCTAACCCTAACCCTAACCCTAACCCTAACCCTAACCCTAACCCTAACCCTAACCCTAACCCTAACCCTAACCCTAACCCTAACCCTAACCCTAACCCTAACCCTAACCCTAACCCTAACCCTAACCCTAACCCTAACCCTAACCCTAACCCTAACCCTAACCCTAACCCTAACCCTAACCCTAACCCTAACCCTAACCCTAACCCTAACCCTAACCCTAACCCTAACCCTAACCCTAACCCTAACCCTAACCCTAACCCTAACCCTAACCCTAACCCTAACCCTAACCCTAACCCTAACCCTAACCCTAACCCTAACCCTAACCCTAACCCTAACCCTAACCCTAACCCTAACCCTAACCCTAACCCTAACCCTAACCCTAACCCTAACCCTAACCCTAACCCTAACCCTAACCCTAACCCTAACCCTAATCGCCTAACCCTAACCCTAACCCTAACCCTAACCCTAACCCTAACCCTAACCCTAACCCTAACCCTAACCCTAACCCTAACCCTAACCCTAACCCTAACCCTAACCCTAACCCTAACCCTAACCCTAACCCTAACCCTAACCCTAACCCTAACCCTAACCCTAACCCTAACCCTAACCCTAACCCTAACCCTAACCCTAACCCTAACCCTAACCCTAACCCTAACCCTAACCCTAACCCTAACCCTAACCCTAACCCTAACCCTAACCCTAACCCTAACCCTAACCCTAACCCTAACCCTAACCCTAACCCTAACCCTAACCCTAACCCTAACCCTAACCCTAACCCTAACCCTAACCCTAACCCTAACCCTAACCCTAACCCTAACCCTAACCCTAACCCTAACCCTAACCCTAACCCTAACCCTAACCCTAACCCTAACCCTAACCCTAACCCTAACCCTAACCCTAACCCTAACCCTAACCCTAACCCTAACCCTAACCCTAACCCTAACCCTAACCCTAACCCTAACCCTAACCCTAACCCTAACCCTAACCCTAACCCTAACCCTAACCCTAACCCTAACCCTAACCCTAACCCTAACCCTAACCCTAACCCTAACCCTAACCCTAACCCTAACCCTAACCCTAACCCTAACCCTAACCCTAACCCTAACCCTAACCCTAACCCTAACCCTAACCCTAACCCTAACCCTAACCCTAACCCTAACCCTAACCCTAACCCTAACCCTAACCCTAACCCTAACCCTAACCCTAACCCTAACCCTAACCCTAACCCTAACCCTAACCCTAACCCTAACCCTAACCCTAACCCTAACCCTAACCCTAACCCTAACCCTAACCCTAACCCTAACCCTAACCCTAACCCTAACCCTAACCCTAACCCTAACCCTAACCCTAACCCTAACCCTAACCCTAACCCTAACCCTAACCCTAACCCTAACCCTAACCCTAACCCTAACCCTAACCCTAACCCTAACCCTAACCCTAACCCTAACCCTAACCCTAACCCTAACCCTAACCCTAACCCTAACCCTAACCCTAACCCTAACCCTAACCCTAACCCTAACCCTAACCCTAACCCTAACCCTAACCCTAACCCTAACCCTAACCCTAACCCTAACCCTAACCCTAACCCTAACCCTAACCCTAACCCTAACCCTAACCCTAACCCTAACCCTAACCCTAACCCTAACCCTAACCCTAACCCTAACCCTAACCCTAACCCTAACCCTAACCCTAACCCTAACCCTAACCCTAACCCTAACCCTAACCCTAACCCTAACCCTAACCCTAACCCTAACCCTAACCCTAACCCTAACCCTAACCCTAACCCTAACCCTAACCCTAACCCTAACCCTAACCCTAACCCTAACCCTAACCCTAACCCTAACCCTAACCCTAACCCTAACCCTAACCCTAACCCTAACCCTAACCCTAACCCTAACCCTAACCCTAACCCTAACCCTAACCCTAACCCTAACCCTAACCCTAACCCTAACCCTAACCCTAACCCTAACCCTAACCCTAACCCTAACCCTAACCCTAACCCTAACCCTAACCCTAACCCTAACCCTAACCCTAACCCTAACCCTAACCCTAACCCTAACCCTAACCCTAACCCTAACCCTAACCCTAACCCTAACCCTAACCCTAACCCTAACCCTAACCCTAACCCTAACCCTAACCCTAACCCTAACCCTAACCCTAACCCTAACCCTAACCCTAACCCTAACCCTAACCCTAACCCTAACCCTAACCCTAACCCTAACCCTAACCCTAACCCTAACCCTAACCCTAACCCTAACCCTAACCCTAACCCTAACCCTAACCCTAACCCTAACCCTAACCCTAACCCTAACCCTAACCCTAACCCTAACCCTAACCCTAACCCTAACCCTAACCCTAACCCTAACCCTAACCCTAACCCTAACCCTAACCCTAACCCTAACCCTAACCCTAACCCTAACCCTAACCCTAACCCTAACCCTAACCCTAACCCTAACCCTAACCCTAACCCTAACCCTAACCCTAACCCTAACCCTAACCCTAACCCTAACCCTAACCCTAACCCTAACCCTAACCCTAACCCTAACCCTAACCCTAACCCTAACCCTAACCCTAACCCTAACCCTAACCCTAACCCTAACCCTAACCCTAACCCTAACCCTAACCCTAACCCTAACCCTAACCCTAACCCTAACCCTAACCCTAACCCTAACCCTAACCCTAACCCTAACCCTAACCCTAACCCTAACCCTAACCCTAACCCTAACCCTAACCCTAACCCTAACCCTAACCCTAACCCTAACCCTAACCCTAACCCTAACCCTAACCCTAACCCTAACCCTAACCCTAACCCTAACCCTAACCCTAACCCTAACCCTAACCCTAACCCTAACCCTAACCCTAACCCTAACCCTAACCCTAACCCTAACCCTAACCCTAACCCTAACCCTAACCCTAACCCTAACCCTAACCCTAACCCTAACCCTAACCCTAACCCTAACCCTAACCCTAACCCTAACCCTAACCCTAACCCTAACCCTAACCCTAACCCTAACCCTAACCCTAACCCTAACCCTAACCCTAACCCTAACCCTAACCCTAACCCTAACCCTAACCCTAACCCTAACCCTAACCCTAACCCTAACCCTAACCCTAACCCTAACCCTAACCCTAACCCTAACCCTAACCCTAACCCTAACCCTAACCCTAACCCTAACCCTAACCCTAACCCTAACCCTAACCCTAACCCTAACCCTAACCCTAACCCTAACCCTAACCCTAACCCTAACCCTAACCCTAACCCTAACCCTAACCCTAACCCTAACCCTAACCCTAACCCTAACCCTAACCCTAACCCTAACCCTAACCCTAACCCTAACCCTAACCCTAACCCTAACCCTAACCCTAACCCTAACCCTAACCCTAACCCTAACCCTAACCCTAACCCTAACCCTAACCCTAACCCTAACCCTAACCCTAACCCTAACCCTAACCCTAACCCTAACCCTAACCCTAACCCTAACCCTAACCCTAACCCTAACCCTAACCCTAACCCTAACCCTAACCCTAACCCTAACCCTAACCCTAACCCTAACCCTAACCCTAACCCTAACCCTAACCCTAACCCTAACCCTAACCCTAACCCTAACCCTAACCCTAACCCTAACCCTAACCCTAACCCTAACCCTAACCCTAACCCTAACCCTAACCCTAACCCTAACCCTAACCCTAACCCTAACCCTAACCCTAACCCTAACCCTAACCCTAACCCTAACCCTAACCCTAACCCTAACCCTAACCCTAACCCTAACCCTAACCCTAACCCTAACCCTAACCCTAACCCTAACCCTAACCCTAACCCTAACCCTAACCCTAACCCTAACCCTAACCCTAACCCTAACCCTAACCCTAACCCTAACCCTAACCCTAACCCTAACCCTAACCCTAACCCTAACCCTAACCCTAACCCTAACCCTAACCCTAACCCTAACCCTAACCCTAACCCTAACCCTAACCCTAACCCTAACCCTAACCCTAACCCTAACCCTAACCCTAACCCTAACCCTAACCCTAACCCTAACCCTAACCCTAACCCTAACCCTAACCCTAACCCTAACCCTAACCCTAACCCTAACCCTAACCCTAACCCTAACCCTAACCCTAACCCTAACCCTAACCCTAACCCTAACCCTAACCCTAACCCTAACCCTAACCCTAACCCTAACCCTAACCCTAACCCTAACCCTAACCCTAACCCTAACCCTAACCCTAACCCTAACCCTAACCCTAACCCTAACCCTAACCCTAACCCTAACCCTAACCCTAACCCTAACCCTAACCCTAACCCTAACCCTAACCCTAACCCTAACCCTAACCCTAACCCTAACCCTAACCCTAACCCTAACCCTAACCCTAACCCTAACCCTAACCCTAACCCTAACCCTAACCCTAACCCTAACCCTAACCCTAACCCTAACCCTAACCCTAACCCTAACCCTAACCCTAACCCTAACCCTAACCCTAACCCTAACCCTAACCCTAACCCTAACCCTAACCCTAACCCTAACCCTAACCCTAACCCTAACCCTAACCCTAACCCTAACCCTAACCCTAACCCTAACCCTAACCCTAACCCTAACCCTAACCCTAACCCTAACCCTAACCCTAACCCTAACCCTAACCCTAACCCTAACCCTAACCCTAACCCTAACCCTAACCCTAACCCTAACCCTAACCCTAACCCTAACCCTAACCCTAACCCTAACCCTAACCCTAACCCTAACCCTAACCCTAACCCTAACCCTAACCCTAACCCTAACCCTAACCCTAACCCTAACCCTAACCCTAACCCTAACCCTAACCCTAACCCTAACCCTAACCCTAACCCTAACCCTAACCCTAACCCTAACCCTAACCCTAACCCTAACCCTAACCCTAACCCTAACCCTAACCCTAACCCTAACCCTAACCCTAACCCTAACCCTAACCCTAACCCTAACCCTAACCCTAACCCTAACCCTAACCCTAACCCTAACCCTAACCCTAACCCTAACCCTAACCCTAACCCTAACCCTAACCCTAACCCTAACCCTAACCCTAACCCTAACCCTAACCCTAACCCTAACCCTAACCCTAACCCTAACCCTAACCCTAACCCTAACCCTAACCCTAACCCTAACCCTAACCCTAACCCTAACCCTAACCCTAACCCTAACCCTAACCCTAACCCTAACCCTAACCCTAACCCTAACCCTAACCCTAACCCTAACCCTAACCCTAACCCTAACCCTAACCCTAACCCTAACCCTAACCCTAACCCTAACCCTAACCCTAACCCTAACCCTAACCCTAACCCTAACCCTAACCCTAACCCTAACCCTAACCCTAACCCTAACCCTAACCCTAACCCTAACCCTAACCCTAACCCTAACCCTAACCCTAACCCTAACCCTAACCCTAACCCTAACCCTAACCCTAACCCTAACCCTAACCCTAACCCTAACCCTAACCCTAACCCTAACCCTAACCCTAACCCTAACCCTAACCCTAACCCTAACCCTAACCCTAACCCTAACCCTAACCCTAACCCTAACCCTAACCCTAACCCTAACCCTAACCCTAACCCTAACCCTAACCCTAACCCTAACCCTAACCCTAACCCTAACCCTAACCCTAACCCTAACCCTAACCCTAACCCTAACCCTAACCCTAACCCTAACCCTAACCCTAACCCTAACCCTAACCCTAACCCTAACCCTAACCCTAACCCTAACCCTAACCCTAACCCTAACCCTAACCCTAACCCTAACCCTAACCCTAACCCTAACCCTAACCCTAACCCTAACCCTAACCCTAACCCTAACCCTAACCCTAACCCTAACCCTAACCCTAACCCTAACCCTAACCCTAACCCTAACCCTAACCCTAACCCTAACCCTAACCCTAACCCTAACCCTAACCCTAACCCTAACCCTAACCCTAACCCTAACCCTAACCCTAACCCTAACCCTAACCCTAACCCTAACCCTAACCCTAACCCTAACCCTAACCCTAACCCTAACCCTAACCCTAACCCTAACCCTAACCCTAACCCTAACCCTAACCCTAACCCTAACCCTAACCCTAACCCTAACCCTAACCCTAACCCTAACCCTAACCCTAACCCTAACCCTAACCCTAACCCTAACCCTAACCCTAACCCTAACCCTAACCCTAACCCTAACCCTAACCCTAACCCTAACCCTAACCCTAACCCTAACCCTAACCCTAACCCTAACCCTAACCCTAACCCTAACCCTAACCCTAACCCTAACCCTAACCCTAACCCTAACCCTAACCCTAACCCTAACCCTAACCCTAACCCTAACCCTAACCCTAACCCTAACCCTAACCCTAACCCTAACCCTAACCCTAACCCTAACCCTAACCCTAACCCTAACCCTAACCCTAACCCTAACCCTAACCCTAACCCTAACCCTAACCCTAACCCTAACCCTAACCCTAACCCTAACCCTAACCCTAACCCTAACCCTAACCCTAACCCTAACCCTAACCCTAACCCTAACCCTAACCCTAACCCTAACCCTAACCCTAACCCTAACCCTAACCCTAACCCTAACCCTAACCCTAACCCTAACCCTAACCCTAACCCTAACCCTAACCCTAACCCTAACCCTAACCCTAACCCTAACCCTAACCCTAACCCTAACCCTAACCCTAACCCTAACCCTAACCCTAACCCTAACCCTAACCCTAACCCTAACCCTAACCCTAACCCTAACCCTAACCCTAACCCTAACCCTAACCCTAACCCTAACCCTAACCCTAACCCTAACCCTAACCCTAACCCTAACCCTAACCCTAACCCTAACCCTAACCCTAACCCTAACCCTAACCCTAACCCTAACCCTAACCCTAACCCTAACCCTAACCCTAACCCTAACCCTAACCCTAACCCTAACCCTAACCCTAACCCTAACCCTAACCCTAACCCTAACCCTAACCCTAACCCTAACCCTAACCCTAACCCTAACCCTAACCCTAACCCTAACCCTAACCCTAACCCTAACCCTAACCCTAACCCTAACCCTAACCCTAACCCTAACCCTAACCCTAACCCTAACCCTAACCCTAACCCTAACCCTAACCCTAACCCTAACCCTAACCCTAACCCTAACCCTAACCCTAACCCTAACCCTAACCCTAACCCTAACCCTAACCCTAACCCTAACCCTAACCCTAACCCTAACCCTAACCCTAACCCTAACCCTAACCCTAACCCTAACCCTAACCCTAACCCTAACCCTAACCCTAACCCTAACCCTAACCCTAACCCTAACCCTAACCCTAACCCTAACCCTAACCCTAACCCTAACCCTAACCCTAACCCTAACCCTAACCCTAACCCTAACCCTAACCCTAACCCTAACCCTAACCCTAACCCTAACCCTAACCCTAACCCTAACCCTAACCCTAACCCTAACCCTAACCCTAACCCTAACCCTAACCCTAACCCTAACCCTAACCCTAACCCTAACCCTAACCCTAACCCTAACCCTAACCCTAACCCTAACCCTAACCCTAACCCTAACCCTAACCCTAACCCTAACCCTAACCCTAACCCTAACCCTAACCCTAACCCTAACCCTAACCCTAACCCTAACCCTAACCCTAACCCTAACCCTAACCCTAACCCTAACCCTAACCCTAACCCTAACCCTAACCCTAACCCTAACCCTAACCCTAACCCTAACCCTAACCCTAACCCTAACCCTAACCCTAACCCTAACCCTAACCCTAACCCTAACCCTAACCCTAACCCTAACCCTAACCCTAACCCTAACCCTAACCCTAACCCTAACCCTAACCCTAACCCTAACCCTAACCCTAACCCTAACCCTAACC